>NC_069500.1:234940192-234945192 GCF_027579735.1 Bombina bombina | reverse complement strand
GACCTCATCTAAAAAAAGGTCTAGATACTTTGAGATAAAAAAATAAATAAAGGTCAGATATTGTAGCAAGTCATGTGATAAGTCCATCAAAAATTTCCAATGGATGTGTGGAAATCAATAAGGCTCTATAGACTATAAAGAATGGGGCATATCGATCACAGTGGCTTATTTAAAAGTCTCTGTTGAAAGTTTGAGACTTCAGATCTTGCCTGCGATGTCTTCAGTAGCCTTTTCCTTTATGAAAAACTATCCCCCATGAAATTAAGTATGAAGGAGTGTGGAAGTACAAGTGTTTCCCTGGAAATTACAGACCGTAAGAATGGACTAAAGTATTCCTGTATATCTGGCACACAATTAGTTTTTTTTTAATATCATTTTAAACAAAGCCCTCATTTGGAACACATTTCATCTTTATAATTTGACTGATTTATTTACATTTATTTTATACTTTATAAAATGTATTACTCCTATAATATTAAGACATTTATCCAATTTATGTTTATTGCTTGAACATATAATGAAAATCCATAGATCATTCTTAAATAAATAATAAACCAAAGAAGCCATTATTGTATTTCAGTCTTTGTGTGGTCATAACCACTTGCGATTTTCACTTTTTTTTTCACTCTGATTGTGTTTGTGAGTATTTCACTAGATCAGTGACAGCTCTTTATTTGCATAATTATATGCTCTGGTCTAAAGAGAAACCTAACCCCCCAAATTTCATGGGTCAACAGCCTGCGACAATCAGTGTTTTATCACGTATGCTAAGCAAAATCTGAGACTCTATATGAAATTTCTTGGAAAGTTTTTTTACCCTTTGGTAAAATTAAAGATTTTGTGCTCCCTGAATGGGTGAAAAACCTTTCCAATCTCATTGTAAGGATATTCTGTTTGAAGACAAACTGGAGATTATATAGGAACTCACAAAACTGCAGGAGAATTACAAGCCTGCGCCAGGATATCTGCAGGGGAGGCCAAAATAGGGACTGAAATGACAGGACAAAGGCTGATCCAAATAACCTCTATTAACATTTATAATGTTTTCTATTTCATTATCTGAAGTATATATATATATATATATATATATATATATATATATATATATATATATATATATATATATATATATATATATATATATATATATATACACACACATTAACATATACAATAAAGATTCCAGGTAGGCACACTCTGGATTTTAATATAAACACACACACACATATATTTTATATATATATATATATATATATATATATATATATATATTAAAGTAAGGTAAACTGTTACCATCCAACACACATATACAGACTCTACACCACTTAATCTGGTTGCATTGAATATACTATGAAAGTGGATGGATATTATAGATGTGCCAAAACGTTGACTTAAATTACTTTTTGGAATTTACATATTTGCATGTCTAATTGATATCTGCATTTTTATGTACACAACATGTGTATGTATATATATATATATATATATATATATATATATATATATATATATATATATATATATATATATATATAATACACACATACTTTCCATTTTAAACTTATATTATAGGGTCAATAGACAATCACAACGTGTAAATTATATTTAATATATATATGCACTTTGCATTCTCAAGGTAACTGGCCTTAAAGGGACACTGAAACCAAATTCTTTTTCTTTTGTGATTCAGATAGAGCATGCAATTTTAAGCAATTTTCTGATTTACTCCTATTATAAAAAAATTTTTATTCTCTTGGTATGTTTATTTTAAAAAAGAATGTAAGTTTAGATGGCCTGCGCAATTTTGGTGAACAGCCTAGGTTGTTTTGCTGATTGGTGGATAAATTCACCCACCAATAAACAAGTGTTGTCCAGTGTCTTAACCAAAAATTGGCTGGCTCCTTAGCTTAGATGACTTAGTTTTCAAATAAAGATAGCAAGAGAATGAAGAAAAATTGACAATAGGAGCAAATAAGAAAGTTGCTTAAAATTGCATGCTCTATCTGAATCACGAAAGAAAAAAATGTGGGTTCAGTGTCCCTTTAATTAGAAAACAGGTAAATTAAGGTTTTTTGTAACTCTAACATTAATCCTCTCTATCTGATTATTTATATTCTACTATAGTAATATATGTAGATTATCAGACATTTGATGCTATACATATGTGCATACAATAGGTTAGGTTGAACAGTATATATATATATATATATATATATATATATATATATATATATATATACACGCTTAAACCCCTACACATTTTTTTACAAAACGCATGTAAACAACTATATAGTATAGTCCAGCTATTTTAGATGATATTTCAGTGCAACATATACTAGACAATTCTGTAAAGACACAAATACTATACTGGTATATTCTCTCAACTATGGATTTTGCTGCATTATCTTTTACAATATCTACCTCCATATATTGTGTGTAAACAAATCCTTATTTAAAAAAATCAAATTTAGTCAAAATTGTAATATTCAAATTGTTTTAATGTGAACATATAGTTTATATGAAAAAGAGGGAACGCAATTTACTGAGAGTTTAGAACACTTAATTTTAATTGCTAAATATTTCACTAAACTTAGCATTTATTTAACAATTACTCAAACGCTTCTCATAGATCAGGTATATTTAAAAATACATTTATTTAGTTGTTTATATACGCTGGAAATATATTAAAATATATTACAACTTCCAGTTAATTGTGTGACATTGTCAATATCTCTGGCATGCCTTTATTATCAATGATGTAAACTGTAAGACTAGACCTTATAGCGGAAAATTAGGTACACACACACACACACACACACACACACACACACACACACACATATATATATATATATATATATATATATATATATATATATGGTATAGATATAAAACAGATGAACAAGAGTTCTTAACAAAAGACTTGAAGAAATCATACAAGTCAAAACAGGGTGAACCAGATATAATTAATTCAGTTATCTACCTTTTGTTTATTTACTGTAACTAGTAATTGGTCAAAAGAGGGGAGCACGGGAATAATATCTGTATATCTGCAATCGTGGAAGAAAATCTGAGAAAATAATTAAGAGGCTTAATTAAAAAATAAATGTGTATTGTATTCGTTTTTCTACTTCTATTAGGTTACGATTCAATAATGAATGTGTAAGTAACATTAAATTATTTGCAAAACTTTTAGACTTTTTTTTTTTTGGGGGGGGGGGGGATAAATATCTATCAATATTTATGTGTATATATATATATATATATATATATATATATATATATATATATATATATATATATATATATATATATATATATATATATATATATATATATATATATGTGTGTGTGTGGTTAATTTGAAATGTAATTCAATTGACTATAATTGTCCAGAGGAATCTTTACTTTATTTGATTAATTTCTTATGTGGGCAAATTGACTTTAGCCCTTATGTAATATGTTTGAATTTAAAATAGGAGTAAATTGATAAATGACATAAAAGCTATGATGTGCACAACTAATCTTTAAATCCAGTGTTCACACACACACATCACTATATAAATACATTTGATTTCGTATAATACTTATTTTACTGTAGGTTTTAGCCTTCCTAGACCAATACAGGATTTTATACATTCACCTGTAAAGCAGAATAGGTGTAGACAAAGGCAGGTTTGACAATAACACGTTTTGCAACATATTTAATTATTAAGTCATGTGTTCAGTCATCTAAAATATAATACTTTTATTGCCACAAAAAAAGTCTTAATATATCATAATCATTAGTTCTTGAAAAGACTACGGTTGTTCATGACAATTCATTTTGAAATGATGTTTTATCATTTAGAAATTTGTATATCGCATGTAATTTAAATCACCTAATTGTATAACAGACCCAATTGTAAATGCATATTTCTAAAACTTAGAAAATATGTAAATTGGCGTTAATTAAATTAGATAAATAGAGATAGATAGGAAGGATAGATAGATTGATAGATTGATTAGATAGACAGATAGATGGATGTGATTCTCAAAGTATTCATGATTCCCTACTACTATGCATAGCACCATGGACAGCGCACTGTAGAGTTTATCTTACTACAGCTTTTCTTTCCATTTCAGAAATGTGTTGAACAAAAAATGTAAAGTGAAAGCGATTTAAATCTCTTTGATAGTTCCAAAGCCTTGTCAGGATGTGATCTTAGCCCTTGTTTGTAACATACTGGGTTTGGTTGCTAGATGGGAGCTTTGAAGCAATGAGATCTTATAAAGCTGAGCGGTGAGATGACTTTAAGAGCGCACCACTGCTCCTCCTCGCTCCTCACCCCGGCTCCTCGCCCCTCACCCGGCTCCTCGCCCTTCTTGCTGTGCCTGCCTGTGCAGGAGCAGGTACTATGCACCTGGGCTGCAGGCTGGTGAGCCCTGGCGTTTGATGAGCTCTACTGATTCCAGACAGCTCGTTAATTACAGCCACTAGGGACCAGCAGCAATAGTCACAGAAAGAGCCCATCCCTGCTAAGGATCCTCTCTGTCAGCAGCGCAGACCCTGCTTAACCCACTGACTGCCGGAGAGGGCTTCAAAGCAATACCTAGTACTGCACTGCAGCCTTCTATGGCAGCCAAAAGGTTAATACACCTTTTATTTCAGCCCCTCTATCTTAATCTTTCAAAGGTTGCTGTTGTTAGTTTAACTGGTTGGAAAAGAAGAATGAATGGGATCCAGCCTGCCTGTGATCTTTCTAATAAAGCCCTCCTCCTTCCCACACAGATGATATATGCACAAGCATTTCAATCCTGCTGCTTGCAATGTAGGTTTTACATTTATAATGATGATTTCCAGACTCACTTTTAGTGGGTTTTATTTATTTGTTTAAACTGTCTTAGTTCAATAGCTTTGTTTTTTTAATTAGTTGTTAAAAAAAAAAAAAAATTCCTGGTGTTTAATCAACCTGTGTAATCATCATTGCTTGACTCATTTTAACATATTACCTTATTTT
>NC_069500.1:234912692-234935192 GCF_027579735.1 Bombina bombina | reverse complement strand
TCAAGCAAGAAATGTTTGGGAGATAGTCACATTTTAGCTGTGAAACACTAAGTAACAGTTATCAGATTTCTGTTATCTTCAGCGTTCTGCTCATTATACTATATATAATACTCGGTATTTTTTGTATTTAATATATAGATTAATATATAGGTTTGCATAGAAACTTATAAAAAGCTACAATACCCATATAGATTGCTGATATATATAAATATATATATATATATATATATATATATATATATATATATATATATACACACATACACACACACTCACACACACATATATATATATATATATATATATATATATATATATATATATATATATATACACACATATATAGCTTTGCAAAGGCTGTATTCCACTGAAATAACTCTTCTTTGTTGAGATGGGTAAACAAAGACCCCAGTCTCAGCAAAGAAGTAAAAATATGTCAGGTTTTGTTATATTAAGCCCACTGAAAGCTATGTAAGATATGTCCTTTATTTTCCCATAAACTCAAAATGTTAAATAAAGACCCCCTATCTCAAAGCGTGACTACTCCTGCTGGTCTGGTCCACTTTCTGTCTCCTGCATCTTTGTCAACTTTTTTTTTTCTTTTTTTCAAACTGCACCGATAAAAATGTAATGAGGCAGAAACAAATATAGTTGAATATTAATATATTTCTCCTAAAGTCTAAAAATGCATTTCAATTTTCAAGTAAACAAACTAGACTTTGGAAGATGAGGGCCTGTATATGCATAGAAATAGTCCTATTCACATAAGCAGGATTTCTCTCTGCAATGTGGCCTTTGAAAAAAGGTCCTGTCACTCAGACAAGGGGCCATTTCTTAACCTTCTGTCAATACACTCACAAAGCAGTGTTCACACACAGGCACATAACATATACAAGTGCAAGGAAAGATACACTCACATACACTCTCTGTCCAACTGATTTCCAAGTAAAGATCATAGACTGTGGTTTTAACAAGATATGTGGATACTTCTATTGTCAAGGTCAGTGTATGATAGCCACAAAGGACTAACTAAGAGCAAGTAATGTCTTCCCTGGAGTGTCTGATTTATCCAGCTTGAGTAGAATGTTTTTGTTAAGTGTTACCTCATTGCTCCTGATTAAACACAATAATGAGCCACAATGAGGCACTCATGCATCCCATACATAGAGCACTGCATTGCTGCTGTTTGCATGTGTGTGCAACTCATGCACAGTGCTGTGTACCTCATCTCAAAACATAGCTTATTATAGGCCCTTGGTGGGAGAGTGCAGAAGAGTAATTAAAGCGGAAATTTGAGGTCAGTTCGGGTCTAAGAGGAACATCTGCAAAACATTGAGACTGCAGTGTGTAGAAAAAATATAATTTGCAGAGCATACATTAATAAAACTACTAAGGAATAGCTTTCTCATCTCATAAACACTTTGTCAGTCTAAACCCCCCAAAAGGTCAGAAATAATTTGTGGAATAATATTATTGTATTTACCCAGTAGTAACGTGTATTTAAAGCAAATGTGAGAATTCTCCAGCCACACTGGGGTATAAAATTATTCTCTATCATGTTCTAACATAAATAAAAGCGAGCATTACAATGTGCATTGCTATACAATGTAATTACAATACAGTTATTATATCATTTGGATCCCTTTATAATACAAAAGTAAAACACACACAGCACTTACTATATTTAAAACTTAAAATCATTTAAACATGCTATACATATGGATGGTAGTTTGTATCTACATATTTCTTTTTAAAACGAGAAAAGCATTCATAAAATGCTACTTGGCACAGAATGCTTTAGGGAAGCAGATGTTAATTTTTTTCACGTATCTTTTATGGCTCTGTACATGTGTAACATTGGAGAGCATCCAACACGCCTCTATTATTTTCTAAATTAATGTTGGTTGATGTGTAGTATTCTCAGTAAAACCATAGTATATTATATCAATAAAGTAAACATCTGGGATCCTACTACAGCAGACAAACAGAAAAAAAAGCATTTGAGTAAAAAAAACACACCTTTATATAGTAAATTATAATTACATTGTTTTGTGCCAATTCCCTTAATCTCCCAGCAGATCAATTCAATTTTCTAATAATAGCATAATTTCAATTTTGCTTTATAAAATTTCAGAGGAGCCAATTTAATTGATTTTTTTTATATAACCTATTAGTATGTGTGAACTTTTGAATGGATGGTTTGAGTTGGGTTTCTCAGTATAACAGGGTGTTAGTACAGCATTAGGATACACAGTTGTAAAGTCAGAGGAATTATTTATTACATGTGTATATGAACATTTAAGGAACATCTATTTTATAGTTAAAATGACAGAGGACGTTCTGCTTATACTCCTCTTGTTTCTGAAATAACTTCAAAGTAATCGTAATTTTGAGTGAGTTATTTTAAATCAGGACTCAATGCGTCTATAAGTGACCTTTCTAGGAATGCCTGTATTTATATTTAATACACTATGTGGATTCTATCTAGAATCAACCTTGACAGTTCATGACTTCAACTGGGAGTTTTTTTTTCCCCTTACCCTTTACAAAGAGGTCAGAGTTTAACCCTTGCTCTGTGAAATAGGGCTGCATTACTTTTTAGGTGAAAAGTGGTTAATAAAAAAAAATCTGCAATTATGAAAAATAGGTCACCAATAAAATTGGTCTCAGCATGGTGTATAATTGCAACAAAATGCTGCTGACTAAAACCTAGGAGCTAGCTGGCTGTGGTGACACAGTCGAAAACCATCTGGTGTGTATTAGAGGAAGGGCTGTAAATATTGCTGAAAGCTCTGTATTATCAACTCTAGATACACAGGCCCTGTAAGCTTTCCATATGGTATGATATGTAGAGTTAGCTGGGGAAACCTATAGGTAGCACATGCAGTTGCTGAGCCACCATAACTTATCTGCAACTCCACACCCCAAATATGGTTAAAAACTACCAAACACAAAATCCCCCACCCACCGTTTATTTTACAATTACTTGGATAGGGCAAGAAGTTCCTGACGTCATTAAAGATGAGAGTCAACATTATTGAAGCATATCTCATCTGTTTCCCATTAGTGCTAAAGTGTTGCACTTCTAATATACTTTGTGTAAGACTGCTAATGGGGAATCTTCCATAGGCTTTTTATAACATGTCTGTGGCTAGGTCATTATGTCATTTGCCTATATCTAAACTCACAACATAATTAAATGAAAACAAACGAAATCACATGTCCTGGTCTCAATAAAACACATATTTGTACACCCACAGAAAATTATATATATAAGTTTGAATCATGTGTGACATTGAATGTAATATGCAGTCCAATAAAATACAATGTATTATTATTTTACACATACTCTGAAGTGATAAAATCTCCTGATTGTGTGAGATACATTGTTGTTAACTACTTAGGCTCAAAGGAGAATAGGAAATTAAAAATAAATTAAAAAAAAAAAAAAAAAAAAGATTCTTACTTTCCTCCTCCTGCAGGCTTTTTCTCCCCCTCTCTGGCCGCTGACTTCTGTAATTATCTGAGCTATAATTCTTCCCTGGGAGACACTCGTAAAGATTTTAGGTAGAAACTGGTTTGTGCTGAGTTATTTTTGAGCAAGCACCAGTGCTCATACCCAGAGGCTTTAAGTGTTGTGCAGATTGAGACATATCTAGTTCCCTATAAAAGGATCATTTCATGTGGGAGGTTGGACAGAAACTTTGGGCTCGTGACTGGCATTCCTGAAAGACATGCATATTTTAAAACAACAAAGCCAAGCTAGGCAAAGGGCTTAGTGGAGAGAGAGAGAGAAAAAAAAACTTGGAAATAAGTTACTAAGTGATAAACATCTGTCAACACAGACTAATTTGAGTGGACTACCCAGCTAAATTCTAATTTCTATAAACACTGAAAAAGGCTCAATAGACATCAATTAATATGAAAACAAAATTACAAATTCACAGAGCTCCAAAGAAATGACCATGGTTTTTTGAGGTTGTGAGAGATTTTAATAGTGTACAATTAGATATACAATTCATTTTAATGTAGATGTAAAAATCGAGAAATGCAAAACAGCAGCATTATATCTGAGTCAGGAAGCATTGCATCTTGCTCTGGGATGGTGCACTTGCATTTTTACACATCCATTATTTTATTATTTGATTCTTAATCCCTTGACAAATATGTAATCATGAAAAAAATGTCTTTAATATCTTCAACATGCTGGTTATTCTTGAGCCAAATTGGAGTTCACTTTTCGTGTTCACATATAAATCTGCAGCTCTTAGAGATCTGAAGACAAAAGAAGAGGAGGCCTAGTTCAGTGCTGGATATCTCTGTTAGTTGTCAGTGGAGGTCCATGGGCTGGGAATGCTAATGAGTCTAGTGCTGGAAGAAGACTGCATCTCACTCTCCCCAGCTCTCTCTTCTCTCCCCCTTTTCCCTTCACTCTCCCCTCCCCCCAGCTTCTCACTGACTGCCCCTCACTCACATCACTTTTCATCCTTCTTTGAAAGCAAGAGGATCAATAACTGACCCTTGGTTTTACCAGTGCTTTATTTATCTCGCCAAGTAGTGATATTATCAGTCCTAAACGTTATATACAGCAAATGTCTCCCTAAATCAACACAAAGCATCTCTCAGAGCAAGCAACTTGCTTATCCTTAAAGAACACCAATCCATCCTTTACAGATCCTAGTATTTTATACATCCTAGATCCAACCTGCCCATTGCATTAACCCTTTCCTGCTGAAGATAAAAAATATATGTTTCATGAAACCACACATAGATTCCCACAACCATGTTTAATTCACTTCTTAAGCAAATATGTGTCTGACAAACAAGGCTGCAACAGATTGCACAACGATTTAGCAGCAGCCAAGGGGTTAACCTTGACTGAGGATTCTGCAGACAAGATGTATATACACAATTATACAGTCATCAGTGCCATTACTAACAGTGAATCTTTTGTCATGTTGGTGAGAAAGATTAGATATCCTATTATATCAATATAGCACAGAACACTGAGAACAGTCTGTGCTGCACACATATAGGGGTGGATTTATTACACAAATAAATACTATGTCATTGTTTATTTAAATATAATGCAACTGGCTTGAAAAGAACCCATGCACAAATATTACCTGAACAATTTAACATTCACTTAGACCACACAGGAATCACAGACAGTCCCCAATATTTAAAATGTTTCATGCTCAGTTTGATTTTGTTCTTGAGAATTATTTGAAGGCACCAGTTAAACAGCGGGGGATGCAGAAAATGTATTTTTACTGGGAAAATGGTAATTATATGGTAAGAGCACAAAAAAAAAAAGAAAATTTGGAAAGTATTATTTTTTTTATTATTTGAATGGTTTGCGATTAAGCCAAAACTTTATCACACATTAATAATTCATATTTATTTTCTCCATTAAATATATTGGTGCCAATTGCAATTAAATACAAATGAGAAAATGGTGTCAAGTTAGCAAATTTGACAAATATTACACAGGGTGATATTTAACTAGAATTGGAGACTGGGTCTCCTGGTGTAAAAATAAAAAAAATAAAAAAGAGAGAGGTGAAGAAGGAGAAAAGTTGCAAAATGGATTCCCTGACAAGTAGGGATAATAAATGAGAGAGGCTTTCAGATAGATATCTCAGACGTGAAATTGCACCCAGCTGGTTGTGTAAGCAAACAAATAGTTCCGTGTTAGGAGCCCTAGACTTGTGGCTTGATGAATAGAACACGACAGAGGTAAATGGCTATTTAACTCATTTAGGAATAAAAATGTTTGGCTTCCTAAAGACCTAGGGACGTCATGTATCCTGAGTAAGAAGTTTAACAAGAGTTTTATTAGTACCCTCTTGTGACTCCTATCCCCCTCCCTCCTGCAAATCCAGTTACTTTATCACTTTCTGTTAACAGTGATCATCACATCATTAGTGCAAGAAAATAGGGCAGCTCTGAAAACAACAAATCACACCACATGTACAAATAGTGCGAGCATTTCTCATGTAATGCTTTACACCACTACACAGTGTTGCCCTGACCTTTGTAGTGGGGATTGTAATGTCATTGCTAACAAACTACATGGATAGTTCATAGCTGATTTGTCATTTTACAATCAAAAGAGAGAATGAACCAAATTGAGATGCTATGCTGAAAGCTTAGGTCAAAATGTCCCAAATATGGTTCATCTATTCTGTGTTTTGTTACCATTGCTATAGGATTCAATGCTCACTCGATTCCCAGCTATCTAAAAATAAAATATAATAATCAATTTTAATCTGTCTATCCATATCTATCTATCTATCTATCTATCTATCTATCTATCTATCTATCTATCTATCTATCATCTTTCCAATTGGATGTTTACCCCCATCCTACACAGATGAAGAATAAATCATTCCTTTTTACAGTCCAAAACTAATGTGAAACTTTTTCTTTTAAAATATTAATCATTCAATTTCACTTTTTATCTTTTTTTTTTTCACCAAACATATTATTCAAACTTCCCATACAATAAAGCATTTTACTTAACTATATTACAATATTAAAATGTCAGTGCCAAGCATAAAAGCAAACAAAATTAAATGATATGGTGCACTTAATTAACAGCAACGGGGTTGCTTTTATTTTTAAAAATAAACATTTGTAAATAAAAGAATAAAAATAATTTAGTATTTGGAAAATATTATCCAATATGAAACTATGTGGCGTTTGTTTAATCAGAGATAGTCAGTGTAAGGCAACATATATTAGGTTATAGATAACTTTATAATGGTTGATTTAAATTCTAATCTTAATTACATATCGGTTGCAGCGCTAGCTGACATCCAAGGGGTTAATTGACCTAAAAGACTGAGCAATATAAAGTTTTTAAAAATATTCCACTAATAACAACCTGCATAAAATAATGCACCTAAAGCATATTATTTAGAATCCACTGGAGTACAAGCCATAAGTAGGTTATAGCCACCAAACACAATCAGAGTAAAAAAAAAATACTTGAGAATATTGTATTAGCAAAGGAAACATTTACAAGACGAGAGTTGACAATTCTCAGTAAAGTTTCAAGTTAAATAGCTTTGGAATTACCCCATTTATCAAAGTCAAAAATATAAACCAGTCATCCAGTTGATGATTTAAACTAAATTCCTGAATCTAATTTGAAACCTTCCAAAATGTGCTTACTCATAAACATGTATGTAGGGGTTGTAACTTCCTATTGCTCTGTGAATAAAACTACAATCCATTAAATCGCTTTTATACAGTTTACAAAATCAGAAACTACAAAATCTGATATATTCAATTTCATTTTATCACAGCGCAAAAGTTTTTTTGTGTGCAAATCATGGTTAAGTAATGTTGATATAGAAATTAACATAAATTACTAATAAAATGGAAGCATCCCAAAATATATTTAAACTTAAAAAAAAGAATGTTAGATTGTTCAATATTTAACACTGATAATTAATATAATTCAGCAAAATGATCTAAGGAGAACTTAAAATAATATAATACAATACAACAAAAAACATATATATGTTTCAAATTGATATTTCTCACCTGTAAGTGAAATATAATTGATAGAATGTGAAATACGAAATCCCCTCATTTAAAGGTCATTAAAAAAAATCTAACAGCAATATTTGGAATAAGATTATCTTCAAAAGTATTGCAATAAAACAAATGAATGGTTTACAATATGAGTGCGCTTCCTTACATTTATTATGTCTGAGTGGTCTTTAAATATTTATATAGAGTCAAAAGGCACAAGTTAGTATTTGTTGAAAAAAAAAGTCTAAATTTGCACAACAGCATTTGTGTTTTTAATATAGGACTCCCATGATTATATCTGATCCTGAACAAAATGTTTGCTGTATCTCTTCTATCTATTACATGTAGCTACTTATGCAGGAAGATCTCACTTTAAGCAATGTATGATGTCATACAGTCATCCTGCTAACAGATCACAGAACACCAGGCTGTAATACCAAATGTTAAAGCTGAGACTTCTAATAGGAAATTTACTGTGCAGTTCCCATGATCACTATCAACATGAATATATTTGCATCTCTAACTTGATTTCTCTATGTATCCCTCTTTCTGTTTCCTCCTATCTATTATGCCCATTTTAAGCCTCATTTCTACAGAGATTGTCACTTTTTGTCTCTAAGACATATACACATCTTTTCTGTCTCCTCCTCTCTTATAGAGTTATCGTTAATGTACACTGAACAAACCTGCTCACTACACTCTGCACATGACAAATATAAAAACATTGCCAATAACTGCTCAAATTGAAAATCCAGCCTTTCCCAGTTTGTTTGGGGGGTGTTATTTTTTCTTAAAGACTCATCGTTATTAATACGTTAAGAAAGAGCTCCCTTGGCAGTATGTGTTCTTACAGATCTGTCTCAGATTCTATAAAACATTAATGCACTGAAAGCTGTTAGATGGATCTGCACCAGGAGCCATAAGCATAGTCAAACCTTTCCCTTCAAAGGAGCTCTATTATGGAACCGGTTTTTAAATTAAAATTGTGTGCGTTAGATGGGAGCAAGGAAATGCACATATCTCCAATTCTATTTCTTATAGCCACAGTAGAATGAAACCTATGAAATACATGTATGTACCACCCAGTGTGAGAAACCTCTGCTAAGATATCTGTATTAAAATATTGGGAATACCCTTTACGCAGAGAGGGAAGAGGAAATATTATGATTGCTTGCAAAGATAGCAAAAAAAAAAAAAAAAAAAAGATAAAAAATGTCATATCTTGCTACATTGTTCACCTTTCAGAACTGAGAAAAACCTATTTTGTACACAATAGCAGCACAGAGAAATCCATTCTCTTCTCAAAATATTCATATTTGCACATACAAAACAATCACGTGTATTCCATTGCTTATAGAATTATTTAAATGATATATGAATAAAAAATTAATGGAATAAAAACCACACACATATAACTGTTAAATTTATACAATAATTAATAGCAAAGCATCATCTAGATTGCGAAAAGGAATATCTATCAATCACCAAGATAAATTAATTTGCTGATTAAATGACCTGGGATAGAAAAAGCTAATAATTTGTGGCAATATTGATTTGTGAACCCATTTCTTAGAAAAAGACACACAAGCATAACAATTTTCCCCTCTTTTTTTTTCTATTTTCAACATTGTTTGCCATAGGAATTGTACCAGTAAGGCATAGTCTGATAATCTGCCATACAACAAAAACACTCTCATTTTGCTAAAGTCTTTTTATTTTGTTTAAATCACTTCAATTTTAATTCTTGAAGAACATAGCTTCGACAACATATATCGCACTCATTATAAGAAGCATAGGGTTATATCAAAATTATTAGTAGGTAATTACAAGAAATCTGGTTTGGAACCAGAAAAAATACAAAACAGATATAGATACTTAGACACAGGACAGTTTTTTTTATAATTATTTGGAAAATGTTATTTCCCCTAGTTCATATTTCTTGGTTTCTTTATGCGCATACAATGCTTTCAATTTTACAAAAAAATGAAAATAAAGACTAATATATTACAAAATCAACAACAAATGTTCATGGTACATATGTGCACGTGTTTTCTACACAGGATTTCTTGTCAGTTCCTTTTTTATTTCAGTACAGAATAAATCCATTCCAGTCCACAGTATATCCACGAGGAGCCATTCACTCATTGTTTAATGTGAAGATTCCCCTTGGTTTTTGTTTTTTTGCACACTGTTCCATACACGAGGTCCTTTTTAGTGATATCCTAAGAAGTCTTTATTAATTATGTCTACATCTCACCATATTTGCTTGGTTTGATTTGTGTGTTGCCATGAATGTGGTCCTCTTTGTCTCTTTTATTGTTCTCTAGGAACATTGAATTGACATATAAGGCCAATTGAAGCTACTTCCAGATAGTAACATATCTCTGATGAGGGTTTCTATGGGGGTTTTACCTACCAAGCGGACGAAGAATAGCTGTTCGATGACAGAGGAGGACACTGTACGCAGGGAGGGTAGCCTTAGTAGTAGTTTGCCGAACCGGCTTGGTTGGTTTGGGTACTGACTTCTGACATATTCCTCCAAGGCGCATTGAGATTTCTCCTGTAGGCTCTCGATATGGGCAGCATCTGACAGGCCACATGCATCTACATAGGGGACCAGCACCAGAGAGGAGAAAAACAAGGCAAACTATTAGTATGGCAAGATGGCCTTGCGATTACATTCACTATATCTCTCAAAATATTAATTCACACACATTAACATTTTTTTTTCTGTGAATATAAAATATAAGGAACCTACATGGTTCAGTAGATTCGGACGTCTATCAAATAACATTGTTTATATTGATACATATAGGCGTATATAAACACATGGATTGAGTAATAAGCCAAAGAAAACAACCATAACAAGTAGATCCTCACTTAGTAACCCCTTGGATACTAGTTTTCTCAAACTCAATAGGCAACGATGCAATTCTGTCTTTGAAAAGCCTATGGGTTAATCAACAAGAAGGAGCTCTGCAGACTAGACCATCTTCTCATCTAAACACTAATATGCTCTAGTTTACTCATCTGTTAAAATATATATCTAAAGCTGAAAGCGGAAGCTTTATCTGAGAATGAGCCCTGAATATGTGTGCAAGTATGCTATCAATTATTATTTTGCACACATTTTAATATAATGCATGAATATAGAAAATATATTATACCCTTAACCTTCTGTAAACTTAGTAATGGTAGGTGCATGTTCCAGCTTTAAATTCACTAGGTCACTAATGGTGTTTACATGTATCAGTGACTTGGATAACATATTATTGGCAATATATTAACAACATTGAACATGCTCAGAATAAAGGTACTAGGCTGATTTAATGTTACATAATAAGGTGAACTGTATAAGAGTTGTTCAAAAACACATCTGCAATATACAAAAATATGATAGAAAGAGTACAATTGGTCCCAATGAAACTCCTCACTGCCTGATCGTCATAAACACATTTGTACAATAAGTACCTTTGGTACTAAACATATATAATTAACAAAAAGCTGGGTGTGTAATGCTTATAACATAAATTTAGTTTATGCTTGCTAGCAATAAATTAGAACATCTATAACATTTCCTGCGAAAAAAGTGTTTAACATATCAGTTTAATATCCAATAGTTGACAGAATATACCAGTATTTGTGTCTTTACAGAATTGTCTAGTGTATGTTGCACTGAAATAACATCTTCTAAAATAGCAGGACTATACTATATAGTTGTTTACATGTAAACGTGTAAGGGTTTAAGGGTATGTATATATATATATATATATATATATATATGATATAATATAGCTCAAATTTAGTATTAATACGTTTGATTGCAGATAACCAAAAATGCGCAGTCGATCAAAAAACATATAGAAATATTAGTAGATAAACAATTAAATAATAAAACATTTGTAAAACAAAATGAATATGCTCGCACCTAGAAAAATTAGATGATGAAAAGAGTTGGTGTAATTTTTTTTTCTCTGGCAGATCACTTCCCCTTGAAAAAAAATTCTTTGAGGAGCTTACAATAAATACAACTGCCCGGAGCAAACATGCAAATGGTAACAAATAGGGTTTGTGAAGTTATAATCAGCTCTCAGATATATAATATTTCACTGAGCTCCACCACATTAGCTTGTGTTCCGTTTACATCTGTATTTCACTAATACCTTTGGTGGTGCAATGCCCCAGGCCTAATAATCAGGTTTTATTTATTTACTCAGGCCAGTTTATACTGTTGCTGTTTGGTCTTAATTTAATATTTATTTTGTTTGAAAAATCATATTTTACATAGTAGGATTCAGTATTAAACAGTCTATATAATGTATAAAATAATAGTGGCTGCTATGTTAGAACATGATTATTTTAGGCAGCATCAAGTTTGCTACATATATAAGCATAATAAGCACATTGCATCATGTAAACCTGAAAAGTCTTGTTTGTATCCTAAATACATTATATCAGCACGTGAGCAACTAACTCTGATGGTCTCAACCAGTGGGGTTGCTTAAAAAGTTTATACCCATAACTTAACCATGTAGGTAAGTCAGCAACAGACAATATCAGAATCAAGTTAATCACATATTAAATATATATATCTTATTAAGTACATGTATTTCTAGTGTAGTCCAAAATATTAATACTTGTTATTACTATAGTTGGTGGATTACAAATATATAAGTTAAGTGTCACCTGATTTACGTTTCACAAACCTAAGTGTATCCTAACAATTATACTGCTGATACTTCATATATTTTAAGAGTTCTCAAACAACTTGCTTTTCTTAAGACTGAGTGGATTAATTATATAAATACTCAACACTGGTGGTACTTTCCTTTGTAGCTTTTACTTACAATATATATGTGTTTTTACTATGTGAATAAATACAGTTTAAAGGTAGACTTGTGTCATCATGACCTGACCTTTGGACGTCGTCCAAATAGTCCGGGGTTGAAAATATTATCCGGAGTCTACATAAAACCACAACATGGGGGCTTAATGCCAACATATAATAGTTATCCTTACAAACACACGTTTTTAAATTATTTTTTTAAATGACATTTTTCATCACTTAAAATTACATTTGTAAGAATAATAAACTGTTTAGAGAGCTCCCCAGAGACCAACAACCAAAACAAGTATAGTCAAAGTTGTAAAGTGAATTATTATTGGGGGAGGGGAGCTGAGGTGGTAGTTGGAATAAACACAAAACATATTTACTAACTAGCACTTGCACACTATTTCTTCCAAATAATTAATTATTACAACTTGTGGTCCCCTTTGCTGAATTAACCTATTGCCTTAATAAATTAGAAACGTTTCTGTACTAGATTGTAGAAAGAACTTTTTACACTGCAGATGCCTTATGTTCATCTGTTGCTAATTGGACGTCTTCTACTGACACATCTCTGTTACTGACAGTAGTGTATCTTGCTTTGTATTTTTATGTACAGTCATTTATTTTGTAATGCATCGCACTTTGTTTATAAGTAGTATTTTTTTAAATCAGGATTTAATAAAGTATTTACATATGAATGCACCCGAAACGTTGTGATAATATTTTAGTGTTTAAATATTTTCTTTTGCTAAAAAAAATACACCAACATTTTCATACATACTGCATGACTGCATTTGCACTGAATGTACAAGGGGGCAGTCAAAGAATATATATGATATGACAAACATACATTACCAATGCAATACCAGCCTCTAGTATATATATATTTTTGGGGGGGCACCAATCGATATTAACCCTAGATTGGCACCTTAAGAAATCTGTCCTCATTTAAAAAAGGAATTCCATGCCACTAAAATGATATTTTGCTTGCAGGATGCGGATGTTCAAATGCTATGGTGTTTCCTGCCAGCAGGCCTATCTAATGGGCTTGCTATTCCAGTAAAAGGGCCATTTCTATTTTATTTAATTTTAAATCTGAATAAATTTGGCTAATCTTTATAAAAAAAATTATTGCAGCAGATAATTAAATGTAAGGGAGATTCCAAAATGAATTAGCTATTGGAATACAGGTTTATTTGCTTTGTTTACATATGGCAGCCAGACAAAATGCTGTTAGAATTCATTTCTCATTAAATATGTCTTTTGCTTGTTATATAGACATAATGTAAGCGACTGTCCCTCCTTGATCATGTAAGTGCTCGATTTTAAGCTCTTTTACAGAGAATTATAAGCACGTATGCATTCATGCAACCATTGCCTGCAGTTAATTTGCTGTTTTTCAGACAATCTGTTAAATATTTAATAGGAGTGTGGTTTCCATAGCAAAATGATTTATAACTGGAAATGTAGCCGTTATTTTTATGGCTTATATATTTCTATAGTAAAACAAAAAAATCGGATTTTTTTTTTACTTTGGAGCGAATCTTGAATAAAATAAAGGAAGGATATATAAAATGCTTTTTTCAGCATTTAGAATATCATGGATTTTATGCAATTTTGGTGAAGAATATAATTAACTCATTCACTTCCTTGATGTTGATACTGCCTGTACCATGCAAGGGGTTATATCCATATGCTTCACAAACACATACACACATTACACAGACAATGCACATCACACACACACACACAATACACACATTATAGATCAAAGTTCAATTTCATAAGACTGAACACAAAAATGTTACATTTTAGCTGCCTGGCACCATCTACACTATAATTCATCACATCTCCAATGATGGCTGAGGAATCCCTTGTCTTGTGTAGATGAGATATAGCTGAGGAAATATCCCAGCTGGGATCCCACAGCAGCCAACATGGGCCCTTAGATGAGTGAGTGTTTGTATAGCTCAGAAATTCTCAGCCTTTAGCTAAGGGTGTCATACAGAATTAGTGCTCATGATGAAAAAATAATACATTCTTAATGGTTAGCTGAATATTTATACTCGAATATTCTGGATCGTTTATTATTACTATATATATATATATATATATATATATATATATATATATATATATATATATATATATATATATATATATATATATATATATATATATATATATTTGTATTTTCATTTTGTATTGGACTAGAATAATGAAAACATTTACCACTGTATGTATAACTTAATAGTTCCGGGTATTATTATTTGTATATTATTCTATTACAGTGAGGATGACATTGCATATTTGTATATTTAGTTCATATTCTTTCATCTGTATATACAGGTTTTTGTATTGAAATGTTCTATTTTATAGCATTGTTTACATACACCTATTTCCCATAATTCCTAGTGATATACAAATAGAATGCAGTAATGGACACCATTGCATAATATTGCCACTGTACATTTCCTTGTTAGCTGCATTTAAATGCTTATGGCTTTGGACTACAGTAAAGTAGTTCCTGGGGGTGTCACCAGCATAAACAAATACTTTAGGGCTATTGAGAAGTAGGCCCAGGTGGCCCTGTGCAGCACCTGTTTGCCCCCAGCCCTGGCAGACCCCTGGTAGCATCAGTCTATCACTCACCTGATGTAAACAAGACGATGGCTTTGAGACAGCTGTATTCTGCAGAGTCTACATGCAAGGCCTTGAGCTTCTCCACTTGCTCCTGGAAGATTCTGATGTGGTCCATAAATGCCACCACCCGGTCTGCGGACATGGGTGAAGCGTGTAGGCCAGCGGCGGCCAGGAGAGGGGCCACATGGAGGGGCATTGAGCACTGGGCTGCATTCAGCACAAACAACTCGCTCCAAGTCAGCCTGAGCAGAGCCACCTGGTCTGTGATCTGAAGGTCTGGGAAGAAGGGGATGTTCCTGGCCCACTCCACTGCACTGAATAGCAGCCTGGCCGCCAGCTCGCAGATGTTCTCGATGCCCATGATGTTGTTTGGCTGCATGCACTGGCTGCCATAGCGGGACGTGGGGTAGGGCTCAGCCCGCAGCAGCAGAGAGATGTATCCAGACAGATAGCAGTGGCCATTCAGGGGGTCTCCATTCGTCAATGCGTACTGGCCTGGGTTCGGCTGGGTTGGAGGCATTCGACCTCGCTGAACCGCTGACAAAAACAAAGAGAAAGAAGAGGAAATGTGCAACCAGGGCTGGAAAAAACACCAACTAGATTCATATTGTGTGTCTGTATATATATATATATATATATGTATGTGTGTATATGTATGTGTATATATATATATATATATATATATATATATATATATATTACACACACACACATACTATATATATAAACACATTATACTTTGTTATCACGGTAACATACACACTATAAACAAACACTGAAATGCATTCCCAGCTACTGCACAGCTATTGCAACAGAACAATTAAGACATCAAACCAAACAATAATAATAAAAAACACAGCCAGCTTTTTAAGAGATACAACATTTTAGGCAGTTGTCATTTTATAGGTGCAGTTATATTTCCTAACCTACAAAATCACAGTGATAACTGCAATTATAAGTATTAACAATATTATATATAAATATATTTTCCTTTGCTTTGCAGTAAATAAGTATACTGTTGATACTTTTTGTATTATGTATTACACTTGCTATAAAAAAGTATTTTTTTGTTTTAAGCATGCACCATACTATATATAAGATTTTATAGCAGAAAGGAAAAGCAAAATAACTTACAATAGTTAAACATTCTGCTGAATTAGTATCCAGAAAGTCAACAAATATATTTAAGGCTTCCTACATCTGCAAAGCATAGCAGTGTTCTTGCAGAGTGAATAGCCAAGCATGGAGATGCAATACCCCTGTATTCATTAGCTGCATGAATGCAAAACGTAAGCAATGCTTATTTATGCTTGGAGTTTCTAAAGCTGACCAAAGTGATTTTTTTTTTGGATATGTAAATATGGTGACTTCAGCAAGTGCCAAAGCACCTACTTTATCTCTACTGTAAACACCTAATACTTAAAAAAATATGACAGCAAATATAACATTTACATTTTTATTATATTTTTCATGACTTGACAGTTAAATTTTTTTTTACTTTGTTTTATCTATATTAGAATCTAATTTAATATATACATTGCTGTTATAATTATAGCTACTGTTTTGTTGGGTTATGTTAAACACTATATATTTTTTTACATAATAATATAATAATTATCTGTATAGACTATGAGGAAAGTTGTAATGTTGTTTCAGATACACATATTTAATTACTTTACTACTGACTGTAGGATTATAGAAAGTATTTTATGTGGAGCATAACATGCTTTGCAATTAAACATTTATAATAGCCCCAAGATATATTTTACTGAAGCTGTTATGTACATGGCCGATTGAACTGAACTGTATATGTTTCTATTCTCATTTTTTTTATACACCAATAAATACAGCAAAATAAAAACAGAAGAGCTGCACTCAAATTTGAAACTCAATTTAGAAACTATAATTGAAGAAATAAACTTAATTGAGAAAGAATTGTCTCATGAAATTGGAAGGGCTCATTAATTCTGTTGTAATTTAAGTTTGGTTGAGACATTTTTCAGACAAGTGTGGATAGAGAGGAGATGAAGTGAGCTCAAACTTTTAAGAGAATTGGATTTCTTATAACAAACTAAATTCTTAACAATTTACTAACTACTTTAAATCTCACTTTTTTGGGGGGGAGGGTTAACTTTAACTTTACTCCATTGAAGGGGGTTGCAATATACTGCATGGCAGTCAAGGGGTTAATTACAGTAACAGTTATTTTGTTGACTAGAGAAGTATTTCTTTTTGGAGGGCTGGGACAAGCAAGTTTAGGACAGAGACATCCCAGAAGAAGAAATGATTCCTATTAATACACAAAGAGAATGAACAGAAGAGATATTCACCTTCCCTCCTCATGCCCACTTTCAGACACTTCTTCAGGCGGCAGTACTGGCACTGGTTCCGGTGGTGCTGGTCTATAGGACAGTTCCTATTGGCACGGCAAGTGTAGGTTAAGTTCCTCCGGACGCTCCTCTTGAAGAAACTTTTGCAGCCCTCGCAGGTGAATTGGCCATAGTGCTTCCCGCTGGACTTGTCCCCGCACACCACGCACTCTATGTGCTGCTGGCCCGAGCCCTGCTGTCCCTTGTCCCCTGCCGCGCCTGGGGTAGACGGTGGCCCCGGCTGGCTGGGGGTCTGCGGCGTGTGGGGGGCTGCGGAGGGGGCTTGTGCTTGATCCCTTGCAGGCTGCGCTGCCCCCGGGTTAGGGCCTCCTGGATTCCCCCCGGCCACGTCTTCCTGCGGATCTCTCCAGCTGCTAACTACCATTGCCATATCTCGGGCCCAAAAAGTGCTGGAGAGCGAGGTCTGGGGGGATTTTATTTTGGAGGAAAAGAAAAAGCTGGCGGTCTCTGCCGTGGTTGCCGCTGATGGGAGCCGTTTCCTTTGCTGTTTCTTTCAAGGGATTTCCCCCTTTTTGCAGCGAGCAGGAATAAAAGGTGAGAGTGTCTGGTACCGTGGCTGCTGCTGTGAGGAATAAGTGCCCCCTCCCTGCAGTCCCCCTGTCTCTTTATATTTGCTGCTTCCCTGGTTGTTGCAGGCGGCTGGGGCTCAGCTGTAGGAGGGTTCAGCGTCAGGGAGGCGGCAGGACGAGCAACCCCCGATCTCCCCAGTGCACACAGAGCGGCCAGGGGCAGAGCTGCTGCTGCTGCTTGTGCTGCTCACAGTGACCGAGGCTCTGTGGGAGGGAAAAGAATAAATCTTTATAAAAAAATGATCAGGGCTTAGAAGTGTCCGGAGGCCAAATCCAGGGCAAAATGCAGCCAGCCATTCACATGAGCAGCCTTGTGAGACCTGATCCAGAGCTGCTTGGAGATCAGACAGTTCTGCTTTTCTTTTATTATTATTTTTTTTGTGAGAGAAAATCTAAAATAAAATAAATCAAAGACGTCGATTTCTCATTGCTGAAAACTCTAATAAATTAAAATAAATATATTGGATGGATCCAAAGTACATACAAGAAACAAATCTTCTTCTTTCTCTGTTGTTCTTTAATTCCTTGTGATGAAAATGACAATAATCATTGCAATGAGACATAAGAAATCTGATGGTCGAACAATTGGAGCTTTTTTGTTTTTGTGTCTTGGAAGTCTGTAAAATTCAACTCGTTTATAAAAAAAAAAGTCAAGGGAAGAAGAGACCTCTTATCCTCTTGAAGAAGCAAAAAAAATGATGTAAAGTGGAAGATAAAAATAATAAAAAAATAACAATCTGATGAGGAGTCACTGGTAGTTTGAACCTCTCCAGCAGGAATGAAGTGAAAGAGACAAGGGGTAAAAAAAAAAAAAAAAGCAGCAGCAGCTAATAGAATATGCAATAAAGAGAGAGTGAAAGAGAGGATGGGAGTGAGAAAGAGACACACACACAAATGAATGCGTTTAAACGGGAAGACTAGCAGAGCAATGTTTCCGAAAGGGGGATCTGCGCGAATGTCTGTATATAGTGAACTTTGACACTACTATTGAAACTGACACGTTTCTATGGAGATCGCTGCCTTATATGGAGCTCGTGTCAAGGAGCCAAGAGAGGGGCTGCTGGCAACTGATAATCAAAGGCGACTGACTGGTCAGAGCCCTGAATTGGGGGGAGAGAAAATGGGAGGTTAAGGTTAGCCACGCCCCTTGCCGTCCATTGGTTGGATCGCGTCTCCCTCTCTTCCTCTATTGCCTTGTTACCTACCACTGGGGCTGGGAGAAAGGGGGGGAAGGAGGGGGGTCTCCGACAAGCACAATTTTCATTGAGATCGCCCTGCCCGCTGCTATTTACTTTGAGACCTGATTAGTATGGGTCGTCTACGGGCGCACAAGAGCACAAATACACTGGCTGGGGTGGATGATGGGAACATTTTATTTCTGCAGAAGTTGTGAGATGGGAAGATAAAGATGTAAAAAAAAAATAAAGAGGTGTTGGGTGATAGAGTTCTATGCGTGTGTATCTTAATGACTCTCAATAAAGTGTACGCAAATGTGTGATTCATAAAAAGATCTCTACACTAGTCTAGTTTGTATATCTGTCATTTATTTGTAACTCTTTATGCCATCATTTTATTCTTTATTGTGTGTGTGTATATATATAGCTGTGGTGGATAACAATATATATATTTATGTATAAAATTCATACATAATAGCAAATATCTAATGTATAAGTATACCTAAGTATATATGATTATAGTGCTAGGCAGGCACATACACATTATATGTATACATAAGTGTTACATTTGTTTCACTTTAGAAAGCCTTTAGACTGTGTTTGAAACGTTCTCCAGACAGCTGTGATGTTACAATAATTATTAATGAAACAATGATAAGCTCCTTTTTGTTGTCTGGGAAGATCAATGCCTGTAAGTAAGAGTCCCAGAATAAGGACCCTGCTAGAGAATTGCCAGTGAGTGAGAGAATTGCTGGATGGGGCTGCCATCTAGCGTACAGTACACGAGCAGAGCTTATACAGTGCAGCTACTGGCCCCTACACTGGGAAGATTCACATCATCTGCACTTTGGGAACATTTCTCATTTAAACAGTATGGATCCACACATTGCTACTCGGCCAGGGATCGCTCAAACTTTTTGCTTGTATGTGACTTAGGGTGTGGTATTGCTGCTTCATAAATCATTCTTGTTATTTATAAAATAATAATAATAATAATAATAATAAAAAAATAACTTCTTGGTTGCCAAATCCTGTTAAATCCCTCTCCGGCAGCCAACGTGTTAAATAGAACTTGGCTAAAGTGAAGTTTGGATCTGCCAAACTAGGTTGTACCCAACAACCTCTGGCAAAACTGAAAGTGAAATTTAAATGCTTTATCATCCATCTCTTATTCTAGGATCTAATTAAATATAAGCTGGATGCTCATCTTGTCTGTAGCTGGGCTGTAGGGGGGGGGGGTAGCATTGAATCCATTAATGACATTTTCAGATAATTTCCAACCGAATAGTTAACGGTCATTTCTTTTTTCCCAAATAATGAAGAGATTTTTCAAAGGGTCTGTGGCCAAGCGCCTCTATTGTACAAGGACTGATAAAAAGGATGTTAGCGACTATGCAACAGTGAGCTGCATTGCTGGCTCTGATTCTCTTCAAATAAACTCTCCCTCCTGTCTTCTGCTCACTGAAAAGGTGAAACGAATAAGATTAAATCAGACAAAAAGAAACTTCTGCCTGTGTATCATTTAGATTTTCCTCCTGGGTGTGAAGAGAAGGGAGCACAAGATGTAGATCAGCAGCACAGAACAAACCGTCACACAGCAGCAGAGGCTGGGCTAAGCATTGGAGCTATTCTGCTTCCCATCCAGGGAGCATCAACCCAAGCTGGCAAGTACTGGAGTATCTTCCTACTCATCTTTACGCATTCATTTCATCCACATGCTCGTAGTATTGTTGTGTTTTATTATCTGACTCTTATCCTTTGTAAATAAAGCATCTCAGCTGCCTACATATAAATGTGTATTTGTAACGTGCAGTGATAGTGGCACAACTCTCATCACAGCTGCTTATAAATACACAATTGTCACACTAATCAAAGTGATAGCATTAGAAATGTAACAAGGAATTACAACCGTTATTGTATGATGTGAGGGGTACATGACAAAAAACAAACAAAAAACACTCATAAAGTGAAGATAATAGCAGATATTAAAAAGTAAACAGTGTGTTTTTTATATAGTGCATTCAACTGTGTTTGAAAAGTAACACATATCATTTAGTTTTACCACATCAGTTTATATGAATTTAGTATAACCTGTATTAATTACACGGTGTATATACACATAATTAAGATGGATAATTGTTCATATTTGATATTAATTTAGTCTTAATTTGAGCTTCCAAAAGGGCCTGCACAGCATATTTCTGCTGGACCATACAGATGTATGTGCATTAGACTGAAGACTGTTGAACTTCTTGTACTTAGGGTAAAGGGGGTATTCACGAGTAGAAGAGAGAAGACAGAGCATAGGTATTAATGACCTTCATCTGCAATTGCTTTTTTTTGGTCACCTAATTAAAAGATCAATGCCAGACACTTTTTCTGCAAGATAGTGTCATCAGATAAAGGCAACAAGTATTTAATCCATACATACATTTAGATAGAGAAAAAAAGAATATTAAACAATAGAGACTTTATGTTTAATATAATTACTTTTTATTTACTGTTGCACACAAAAGATTCATACAGTATCAAACAATAATAGTGTTTCATCATTAAGAACTTTATAGACAAACTGGCAGTAACAGGTTTGTGTTTTATCACCAACATATAATTTACCTAAACTTAAAATATAAAACAGGTTCATGTTTTTGTGTATGAATATATATATATATATATATATATATATATATATATATATATATATATATATATATATATATATATATATATATATATATATACATACATACACACACACATAAATAAATATATATATATATATATATATATATATATATATATTGTATATATAGTGTGTGTGAATAATGTAATAAAAATAGGTGTAGGATCCAAACACAAAAATATGTACCTGTTTTACATTCTAAGGTTAGGTGAATTATATGTTGGTGATAAAGTTTCACATTAAGATGAATCATATTGGCCAGAAAAGGCAGTTGGTATATACTACGATTTTGAGCAAAACCTCTGAAAGGGAAAAAAAGAGGGAGGTCTAATCCTTTAGATCACTTAAGCTTCTCTTTCAACAACTGAAAGCAACTATTTTAGTAGATACCCACAAAGTGCAATAGCTATTGATTTGTGAAAAATACACTACAATAATAATATTATGTGAACCTCACGTGTAATATTATGTTTAAAAGTAGCAGAAATGTAACTAAACATAAAATAAAAGCGAGTTATCTCAGGGTCTATTATATAATCATAATAAAGAACGTATTAAACAAACTGGGTAATTATTAGTTATTGATTATAAAAAAGTAGGATTGATCTGAATAAATGAGATAGTTTATTGAATTAAACCCCTAACCATACTAGAGACCATATAT